>NW_027210734.1:835000-862500 GCF_029030835.1 Brachyistius frenatus
GTGACAGCTTCCAGTGGAAAGTGGACACACACACACACACACACACACACACACACACACACACACACACACACACACACACACACACACACACACACTCTCCTGCTATCACACTTTCCAGAAGTGACGACTGACATCCTCTTCCTCTCCGTATCAGGGCGACTGCGTCCCTCCCTCGACCTTCGGGGGAGGAAACCATCTCGGATCCCTGCGGCGCTTCACCGTCCCGAATCAGCTCGGGAGATCCGACTCCTGCACGAACTCTCAACCGGGTGGAAAAAATCCCCTCATGCATGCAGTGTTTCAGCGTGTGCAACTCTGAGTTTCTTTGGCAGGTGGGGAGGGAAGGAGGGAGGGGTGTTATTGGAGGAAAAGCACAAGTTGGTTTTTTTTCGTCCATGATTGAGGGAAAAGAATGCAAGTTTCTCTGATCCTTACAAATTTTAAAAACCCTAAAACTATCTTAACTTAACCAAATGTTAACCACAGGAGGGGGACAGAGGAGGGGGGGGTCACATGACTTTGTTTTAACTCGTCCCAGCCGGCCCGTCCGGCCTGATTCCCACATGTGAACGGGGCTGTAGTCCGAGAGATAAACTGTATATAAAGACTTTGGATGGCGAGGCCATTTTTTTGGAAGTCTTTCCAAAACCAGACACACAAAAACAAAAAAGAGTGCAGAACGGATTACACGGCGGATTTGTCTGCCGCAGACGGTAGCATGTCCAGCTAACTCACAAAGTCCACGGCTATTCATCCTGCAGATTCACGTGTTTATATTCAAAAGACGTCAGACTCACATCGACTGGTACATCCACTGTGCTGTATTTTCTAAGCCGGAGCGTTTCATCTCACGTCAACGAAGCTCAAGCTGAAGCACGAAGCCTGATCCGACACGTTCCACAAACACGCTGCTTATTTGTTTTAAAGTAAAACACGCGGAAGAAAATTGTTAACAATATGCTTACATTTGTTTCAAATAGAGATACATGAAGTGTGTTTGTTTATAATAAACAAAAGCTGAAGTAGATACGAGTGGTTTCATCCAAAGGAAAAATCATAATCACGAAAAAGAGAGATTAATGAGAATGATATTTATTTTCTACTGCATTATGTTTTGAGGGGGGATATTTCATCATATTTGAAAATTGTTTCTGAATATGTGACTGTGGAAGAGCACCGTCCTCAATACAGACCCAAATATTGGGAATATTATAACATCATAATATAAATACATCATAATACTCCTCCGTTATTGAGCATGGTTTGTTCTCAACAGGTGGCCAAACTGCAACAGATGGAACACATTTTGAAGGGAAAACTGTTTCAGCATTTATATTTAAAAAAAAATGTTTTTAAAAACATTAAATCCCTTTAAAATGCTTCTTTAAAGATTCAGTCAAACAATTTTTCATTTCAGGTTATCTTGAGTCAAAGACGCCCGTTTCTGCTTCAGCTCCTCCTTTAACACATCGGAAATATGTCATCAATTATTACAACGTTAACAATATTTAGAAACAAAACTGTACGGCTCACAAATCGCACAGTTGTCTCGAGGCCTCGTTGTGCAGCAGAGTTTCTGATCAGAGTGTCGAAAGGTGGCTGAAAATAATAAAAGAGAAGTTTAGAGAATCAGAAAAGGAGGAAAACACAAAATGTTCCTGCCTCGTTATTCTGCTGGTAAAATGTAGATTGATGACGTTTTTTTTCACATCTTCTGCTGAGACAGAAGGAGGTAAGAGAGAGAGAGAGAGAGAGAGAGAGGCGGTGAAGTGAGGATGATGAGGAGAGATGAAGGCCCGGGGAGGCTCTATTGATTAGTGTGCTTTTCTGCCCACGTGTTAGCGATACAGTGAGAGAGCCCACACAGGAAAGCAGAGAGGAGGAGAGTAGAGGATCTGTGCATCAAACGCAGATGAGCTCATGCACACGCACACACACACACACACATGCACACACACACGCACACACACGCACGCACACACACACACACACACACGCATACACACACGCGCACGCACGCACACACACACGCACACACACGCAGGCCAACACTTGGGTGAGTTCGCCTCTGTAAAGTAAACTTAAGGACGAGCTGCGTTTTTATTTTTCCTTCCTTCCTTCTCCTCCTTCCAGCTCCACATCTGGTCTGTGTTTGGAGGGACTTTCTCTTTCTGTCTTATCATACTGTACACACACACACACACACACACACACACACACACACACACACACACACACACACACACACACACACACTGCTGACAGCCCCGTAAACTCATGTTCACAGTCAGCTCACTTTATTCATCGTCCCACTCTCGAAGCTGAAATGCAAACAAAGAAAAAAACAAAGAAAAAAAAGTTGGCGCAAAGTTTGCAAACCTATCTCCCATCATGCATCTGGGCTGCAGCTCAAGTGCACGGGAGCGGCCGTCGGCTTCAGGTATGCGTGTCATTGTGTCTCAGTGACACTTATGTCAAACCTTAATTACAGTGCGTGCGCTTCTACTTGTGGACCAAAGCATCCATCAACATGTTGGATTTTAAAGGACCAGTACGCCCGACACAAACAAAACACTGTGGAGCTGCATCACCAGCTTTTACTGACATATATTGACTTGTACTGTCCTCTGACCACCTGTTAAACTGCCTGGTTGTCGAGGACAGACATGACGTCAGACATATTTTCAGCTAAATATTTTCACTTCTGCTGTCACTCGTAAAAACAAATGATGACTGACGTCTGAACACGGCTGCATCTTTTTAAGCGTCGCTCCCTAAACTGTCGTGATTTCCTGGGACATTAAGGTGACGCAGAAATGTGACTATTCATGTTTATTCCGACATGAGATCGGCCCTTTAACGGAGAGCGATGCACGTCTGGGACTTCTGATTCAGTTGAAAAGAGCCTCAAAAACTCAGAGATCTTCAGAATACGTTTTTTTTTTTTTAAGTTTTTCAAGATGGAAAAAAGGCTGAAAAAGTATTTATTAAACTCAACATTTGACCACTCGAGGACCTCCAGATCGCCTCCACATGCAGTTTCATTGACAGGACAGGTTAAGGTCACAATTCAATATCTGCATCTAAAATTGGTCGCAAACACACAAAAACAGCTCATTCATACACATAATTTGTCTGTAAATCCACAATATAATCAACTGGAGGAAACAAACCCCACAAATCTGTAAATGGTCAACTTATTCCCTTATAATTCATTGACTTGGCAACAACAGGAAGTACCGACTGTGCTCTAAATCTCAAGTTTAAACGTGTTAGATGTTTTCTAAACAGTGTAATTTCATCTGCTAAAACAAGAAAGCTTAAAGAACAGAAAAACTGCATCTAAAAAAGTGTCTGCTTTGAATAGTTATTTCTTTTTTCTACAAAATGTTGAGGTCCTCAAAAATATTCCAAGAAATACACCTGCTCTTCGTCTCTCACCGAAAGATTCAGAAACTATTGGATGAATTTGCGAATATGTTTGATTCCAGGACGTCTCCTGCTTCACTGACGTGTCTGTTTTCATGACTGATCCACAAACATCCACGTAGAGTCAAGATTTAAAGTGAAAATAAAGAAAACTTTCCACCTTCAGGAGATAAAAGTGTTCAACTCTGTACGCACGTCATAATTTCACTTGGATGCTTTGACCTGAAACTCACTTCAATTGAAAAACTAAGCAGAAATAAACTTTGAAGAGAACACAAATTACAGAAAGAAAGAAAGAGCTGAATGAAGGACAACGTGACAGGTGGAGTGATAAAACTCCCAAACACGCACGACATCTCCGCACATCCACCGAGTTCACATTCCTGTCCACATGCCTTCAACGGGATGCCTTCAGGGACATCCTGTAAACCAGCACATCCAGGAGACAAAGTCACGAAAAAGTCCCCAAAAAACATCCTTCCTGCAGTCATACTCACATCTGACATCACTCTGACATCACTCACAGTCATGCTAACACGAGCGCCACCTCCTTCAACGTCACATTTGAAGTGTTTTAAGTCAGGTTTCATGTCAAATTTCACAGTTTTCCTACAAATATTTCATCATTTTTCTCAATCTTTTTTTTCAGTAAATTCAGAGATGTCCTGCAGGACCAAACCCTCCAATAATAAACCTCTCACTGACTCGCACAACATAAATAAATGTGGACACGGACCGTGCGCCCTGCAGCCGGGACCAAGAGTCTCCGACAGAACCACAAATGAATCCACGGAACCCTGAAAGTGACCCGATGTCCCCAAACTTGTGACATTTCCCCCAAAACGCAGCTTCAACTTCCCCCCTGCAGCCGCCGCGCGCGCTGCGCAAAGTGTCTCCAGGTGTGCGTCTTTTTCTTCCTTCAGTATTTCTAACCTCTCGGTGGAGGCTTGCTGAGCAGCTCCGCTACGTGCCTCTGCAGCCGGACCACTCTCCCCTCCAGCGCGCCGGACCGGTGGCACACGGACACCAGCTCTCCCTCCAGCTCCTCCAGGATGCCCACCGAGTGCCGGGACAGATCCGAGAGCTGCCGGAGCACCGAGCACAGGGAGAAGCTGCACACGTCCGCCAACTCCCCGAAAACCTCCGGCCGCGGCTCGCGCAGCCTCCCGCCGTCGGGCTTGCACACATCTTTCGGAAGTATCGCGCGTTTGCAGAAAGGCATGATTTTACAATAACAAACTCCGCAGATAGTCAAGTTACACTCCTGCGGTCCTTCTCCCTCCGGGTGGCGCACGGACACATGCCAGGAATCCTCGTGGGGGGGGAACTCCGCGGCTCGTGGAGAGGCTTGAAGCGAGTTGAGCGTCGCGCGCCCTCATTGTTTTTGACTGCGAGCGAGATTTTCTCTCTTTTCTTTTTTCTTTTTTTTTTTTTCGGTGGAGAGGAGAGACTCAGCTGCTGATCGGATTGTTGTCAGGAGAGACAGAGTAACAACACACAAGACATCCGGTTTGAGCTTCAAAACAAAAGATGGAATTAAGGTTCAGGTGCCAAAAGAGATTTGAGGACGAGCGATGCAGTTCATTAAGTTCGCTGCGTAACTAAACTAAGCAGAGACATACTTTCATCGTCCCACCAGGGAAATGGAAATGTCCAGCAGCTCACACACAGGAATTTGGATCAAAAGGGAGAAAAATAAAATAAACAATCGATAAAAAGTCAATTATGGGTCAAAACAAAAGGCATAAAAAAACCCCAAAAGCTCTATTTTTCGTCCAATGTAGAGTATCCGATGACATTAAAGCTTCTAACAAAACAAGGCAAAAGTTAAACTTCTTTTCACGTGAACCACTGTGGGCCTGAAAACATGACCGCCAAAGATACATTTTGAAATAACATACATTTCTTTTATTGGTTAATATTTAAAGTGTTGGCCTATATGATGTGTTTAAATATATATGTAAGCGTCATTATTTTTCCAGCTCATTTCAGGAGTAAGTAAACGTATTATTATATTATATATATTTTGTACAATCATTATGCAAAGTTGTAGCATTTTATACGATATTGATCATTTCTGAATCTTTTGGTGCTAATTTTGCTGCAATTTTGTTACTTTTGTTTTGGCATTTCTTTTGTGCCTTATCCATGCTTTTATTTTGAAGATATTCAACCCCACCTCGGCACTTACCTCCTCGAGCTTGACAGGGCGACACGGGGCGCAACAGTCTGGTGTTTCCCTAGGAGCAAACCTGTCTCGAGGAGAGGAAGAGGAGGAGATGAAGAGCAGAGATGAAGAGTGGATGAGGAGGTTGAAGAGGGAGAGGATGGAGGAGGAGGACGGAGGGATGGATGGATGGATTAACCCCTTCATGCACCACCGGTCGTAAGGACAGAGTCAGTGAGTGGACACTGCTGTCCACAACCTTTGGTCGGTGAGGTTGTTTGACAGTTTGGAGACTTTGTTCTTTGTCCACACAGAGATGAGGAGGTTGTGTAGTCGTGACCTCCACTGAACGCAGCACCTCTGAGTCCTGCAGGCCTCACGGCTGCAGGGAGAAAATCCAGCTTCAACATCTGGAGGAAAGACTTCCCAGAAGAGTGGAAGCATGTTGGGCTGGCACATTATTTCCTACATGGATTTTGGAGTAAAATGTTTAAATGAGCCTTGTGATAAATCTTCAGGGTTTAACGTCCAGTTTTTGCTGCAACTGCCTCGGCGAAAGTAAAAACGCACCAAAAAAATACAGCCTCTAAAAAGGACCGACTTCTTTAAGACAGTCACAACAAAAAATAAACATCACGGCCTTCATGAAAGAAGAACTCGCTGCGTTATTTTACTGAATAAACCGTCTGTCTGACGTGTCCGCATACTTTTATCATGTAGCTGTTTCTGATTAATCTGTTTTCATGGATGCATCTTGTTTCCAATTATGTTTTTTGGACGTGGTGTCAAACAGTCCGCTGGCTTTAATTTAAGAAGAAGAAGAAGAAGATCTCAACGGCAAACATGTCGATCTTTGGTGTTAGATAACGAGGTCGATTTGAAACAAGCGGGTCTGAAAATGAGGAGAAACACGAAGGAGCACAAATTCCCAAGTCGGAGAATAAATGAACGATGTGGACCACTGGACTCTCTCTCAACATCTTTTACTCTGTAAAATGAACACAAGCCTCCGCGCACACATTTCCAGATGCTCGAGGACATTACACACTCCTGAAGTCATCATCTGAGTCTGAAGGTCATGACATCATCAGTTCAGACTATTAATTCATTGATTTATTAATTCAGCCGCTCGTGGGAGGATCGGAGGATTTCTGTCGAACATCAAAGTTCGTTCTCGACCTTCAAAGTGTTTGTTTTTTCTAACGCCTGTCGCTGGTGAAGACTGCGCGATGCAGCTGAAAGCTCAGGAACAATTAACTGGTGTTTGGACATTTTCAGGCACCGTTTCCTCTATTTTCTGACACGTAATCCTGGCCGCCCTTTTGTGGGTTTTACTGACTGATATCACACGTTTGAATCTGTGCTGATGGAATGTTACAACATTTCATCAAAGTATACGTAATTTTAATTTGTAATATTTTATGTGTTTTTCCACAAAAAAACAACAACATGTGTGTTTGGATTCTGCTAAATGAAGCCCAAGTCTTCAATTAACTAAAAAGTATTGAGTGAGTGTTTTATTTTAAAGCGAGTCATCTCTCACCAACGTTTCACCTGCATGGCACCATTTTTACCTGAAATTAAACTGATTAAATTGGACATTTTTAGATTAAAAAAAGTAGATACATAAACTGATTCAAGCGTCTAGAGGAAGGTGTTCAAAAGGTATTCACGTCCATAACGTGATTAAATGTACTAAAGCCACACATTGCACTTAAGTAAAAGTATTATCAGCAAAAAAAACGACTGCTGCTCTGCGTTTTACTGCTTCAATAATGAAGGTTGTATTTATTTGAACTGCTTTATGTCCTGCTGTTAAATTTAATCTACACTAATCATTTTACATAAGATCCTTTTATTCTATATTAAAAAAAAACACGGATCCCTAAAGAGTCAACAACTTGAGAAAAGTGATTACTTTTCCAGTGAATCTAAGATCATAATAATGATAGTAAACTTTTGTGCTGCTCCTTTCATACAAGAAATGCAGTTTAAAAGTCCTTCGCATGAAAACAGATAGAAAGAAGCCATAGAAACGCGTTAACGTGTAGTTTAAAAATAAAATGCATAAGAACAGATCAGATTACAAACCATGACAACATGTTATTGAAATAGAGTTCAAATGTAGAATAAAGCAAAAAGTATTTTACAGGCACCGTAGTGCAAGAGAGCTTCAGGTGCAGCTAGTTAAAGACTAAAGAAAAGAGATGTTTCAAGCTTTTGGTTTTTGTTGTTTCAATATTTAAATCAAAGTTAAATTAGCTTAATCTTAATCCAATCCTTTCGGTTTATCAGAAAAAAATCAAATCTAAAATAAACAAACTTGGAGAGAAGTTGAATTTTCCTGAATAAATGGCAATGTAAATGGCAGGTAGAGCTGCTTTGTGTTGAATATATTTATAAATTAAAGTGAAATTATGTTGTTTATCATTTTAAAAAGCCGGTAAAACTGAGGAAGATGGAGAGCAGGGCGTCACGGGATCTAATTTCTCTTTTATTTTCACACGAGCCAACGCCTCCTCGCTCGATCTGACACTTCGGTTACGTCACAGTTTTCACGTGACATGAGTTTCCCACGAGTGTGACCCGAGTTCAAAGCGACCTCGGAGGAATCGGGGGCAGGCTGCTCATCCCATGCGTTACATAACTCAGTCACAAGGTCCTCATTTAAAAAAAAAATAAAAAAAAGGGAGGTGCGTCGTCTCCTACTGTGTTTCATCGCCTCTGAACGCATCCTCCAAATCTCTCTGGTCAAACAACATCAGCAGCTCCCAGAGTGGATTCTTCTTCCTCCCCTGCAACACACAACAAGTGTGCAGAGAAGCTAAAAACGCACAATAGAGGTCAGAGTGTCTCTGCAGGAGCCCCTTGGATCACATGACGTGGCCCCCCGGACCCCCGGCAGAGGGTGGAGGGGCCTCTGATCAGGTATTGATTATTATCGAACAATCACCTGCTGAATCCTCTTTCTCTTTTTATTTTCGGAGTTAGACACAATTAGGAGGTTTGACCCTTGACCTTCTTATTGGTGGTTATTTGTAACATTGATCAAACAGCTGACAGTAAAATCAGTATTAAGGGGTTTCCAATCTTTTTTATTTTTGGTTTCATGGTCTCGGATTCTTTTTTATTTCCGTTTTTCTTTTTTTTTTTTACTCCTGAGAAGAAAAACTTTTCAATATTTAATAAGAAACAACAAAGATTCGCAAAAAGTGGGACAAAAATAAACCAATTCTAGAAGTCTTTTCCCCTTTTTTGTCGTCTTTTTAATCATCTCGCGGGATATGGACCCACAGTTTGTTAGCCCCTGTTCTACATCTCCGGCAAATGTCTATTAAAATGATGGATTTTCTTATCTGTCATGTTTGGATTCAGACTGCTGAAAGCTCCAGAGGGGTTAAGAAGGAGGCCCGACATTGTGCTTCCATAAGTCTGTAATAGTTTGTAATATTCTGGTGATTTTGTTAACGGATTTATTTCCATTTTTGACTGTTTCAAATCCTCCCCGCGGCTCAGATCTCCTCCAGCGGCCTCATTTCAGGTCACATCTCCACTTTCTCTGAAGCCCGGTGAAAAAAAAAAGCTCCCCGATCCTCAACTCGAGGAGAAAACGCACATCTGGTGCTCAGAGCGCCCCCCGGGCCCCCTTCAGCAACCCCTCCCAGACGTGAACTTGGACTACCTAAATGTTTTTGTTCAGGCAGTCCGAGTCTTTTCTTTTCTTACGGAGAGGGGAGGTGGGAGGAGGAGGGGGAGGGGGAGAGGGAGAGGGGGGCGAGGAGGAATTTCAACATAAACTGCCTTTTATTGACACAATTGAAAACATCAACATGAGAAACTTATGAAAGACAGAGGAGAGGGATTCAGTGTGTGTGTGTGTGTGTGTGTGTGTGTGTGTGTGTGTGTGTGTGTGTGAGCTGGAAGAGAAAGCGAGACAGAGCAGAGGGGGAGCGGCTTACATTACATCATCCATACAGTTTTTACCACAACCTAACACCAGTCGTATCGGCGTTGTCACCTGGCCAATTGGTTGTCGCGACAACCGACCTGTCATCCAGTCAATCAACCAACCAGGCTAGTCACAGAGTCAAGCAGACGGGGTAAACTGATGTCAACGAGCCAATCAGCCGGTCAGTCAGTCAATCACATGGCAAGCAACTGATTAGAAACAGCTGTCCTCACCCACCCGCTCTTCCTCCTCCTCCTCCTCCTCCTTCTCCCTCCACCTCCTCAGATGACTGAGTTCATTGTTTCAGCAGCTCGGCCCACTTTCTGTACTAACACAGGCAGCACGCGCCGAATTTACCTCCGTTACTTGGTCCACTTCTGCTCACTTCTTCCTCTGCGTCTGTTTTAGTCTTCACGCTCTTCACATGAAACCGTCACGACGACCTGATGCTCACCTACAAACATGAATACTTTATCTCAGAGGTTCTCAACGTCGCGGTCGAAATTTCCAACATAAATATGAGGGGTCATATGATTTAAATAATAATATTTTGAAGAAGTTGTACATCTTTCTGACTTCTCGAATTCTCTTTTTTTCTTATCAAACCTCTAAAAATCCTCAAAAAAACCCAGAATTTTAGGTTGAATTATGTCCACTAAGATTAATTCACACTCGTGAAGAGCGATTCCATGTAAACGTTATTTACTGTTAAGGACTAAAACGCCCAAATTGACATGTTTCTCACATTCAAAACTTTTTCTCTTCTTAAAACTCAAAGTCACAATCAGAAGTCGAAGCAGGTAAAAGTGTCGAAAATATCAAAACCTGCACGTAATTCTGTTTTCCAAATTTGAACGTAAAGTCTTTCCAAAGAAGCAAGTTTCATCCTGGTCGTTTGATAAATCGGGTTTTATCATGAAAGAAGAACCAAACGTGGCGTTTTAAATTCCCCCTCTGTCCCAAACACTTCTCCTTCTCCTCCACGGCAACGACACCAGAGGCTCATGGGTATTGTTGTGTAAAGACCCATTTTTTTTTACTGGGGGCCACAACATAAACCTTCCAGGGTCGTTACATGACTGAGGACGGTCCTTTAAAGACATAAAATGGGAACCAGTGGAAGACGTGACTTCATCATCAGCCGTCGCTCCTCTGCTGCATTTTTAAAGGAAGCTGGGAGAGGAGCTTCAAGCAGGATTCCAGTTTCCTTTTAAAAAATTCAAGAAGCGTCTCGGCGAGTCAAGATTTTATGAAGATTTGGCCAAATCCAGTTGCTAGGAAACGTCGGCAGGCAGCATCCAGTCCGAACACAGCAACGACGTAAACAGGAAGTCCCTTCGGCATCGCGACCGACAATAACAATATCATGATGATCACGAGATGTTCACATTTATGGAAGACGGCGATCGGGGTGAAGTGATAAAGTAAGTCAGGATACTTGAAGAAGGAACATTTTGAGGGTTCGTTTTTGTAATGAATAACACGTTGAGTATTTAGGACGATGCCGAAGACCACGTCGAGGCTCTGAGACTTGCTGTCGTTTCATTTCTCCAAATCCTCCAGTCAAATATAAAACTCCTAAATCCACTTTTAACAAACACACCGACGACAAAAAGCAGCCGGCCGAGTGTCCGGCTGTACGACCTGCTGACGATAATAAATATGAGGACATCTTACATCTACGGTGATCGAATCCCGTGTTTGAACGGCAATTCAACACATTGGTTTCCTTCTCTTTTGAGTTGCACGTTTTCCTTCTGCAGCTCACGTTTCTTTTCTTTTCCTCTTCTCAACGCACTTCAAAGCCTCCGTGCGCCTGCGTGTGGATCGGATGTGATTGTCGCCGTGCTCACGAGGGGCTGCAGAACAGGAGCGGAGCCGAGCACGCGGCCGGCGAGGCTCGTATCTCAAAATGTTCAAAGCTTATGCGTTCGTGTTTGTGCGCGTGTTTATTTTTGCAGGATCTGTTCCCAGGCCTTCGAAAAATGGGGACAACTTCTGATTTGTGACGAAACCACAAACCCCCGGAAGTGTTTTTAGTTTTTTTTAAATCTGTCCTTTTGATTTTGCAGCATCACCTCAAAAACAATCGTCTGTTCACGCCGCAGACGGAGGTCACGTCGGGGTCAAAGTTCATCGGTCTGAACCGGAATCGTTCGAGGATCGTTCCGGTCGGGGCGGACGCTCCCGTCGGTTCTGATCATATTTCAGTCGCCGATGTTGACGTTGGGAACTCATTACGTCTGACGGGACGATCAAACGAGCTGCAAACAAATCAGCTGTTCGGCCAAATGATCTGAAACACTTTGTTTGGAGGACAAATCCACAGCAAGTCTCCAAAACCCGTCATCACGGAGGAAACCTGCAAATGCACGACAACATCCTGAAGTAAAGTCAGCATGTTAACATCAGCTGAAAACATCACAGGGTAAAAGTTACCGTCATAATACGCCAATAGAAAATATCCTACGCTAGAACCGAAAAGACAAGTGAAGCTGTTGTCCTCTCTCTCTCAGTCCTCAGCGACGGATTCCTCTCGTGTCCGGCGTGTCCGGGAGCAGACGGTCATGTGAGCGAACCACGGCCCTCTGAACACACACACACACACACGCACACGCGTGTTCCTGCTGCGTGTGCTGCTGCGTGTCATGTGTTGGAGGGACGGGGTTGGAAATGAAAGTCACGGAGGGAAAAGGGCAGCGTTGATCTTTTTTTACTCCACGCACGCGCGCACACACACACACACACACACACACACACACACACACACACACAGAGGTGGTGTTTGCCAGGCCAGGTTTCTGCGGTGCGTGAGCAGGCTGCATCCCAGCAGTCACCATATGGACGAGTACTGAAGTCAGAACACAGAGAAAGAACATCGGATAGACAGAAGGAAGAGAGAGGAGGGATTTAGAGAGGACGATGGAGCGGGGAGACGAGGTAGGGACACATGGAAAGGAAGGAAGTAAAAACAAAAGGACGGGTGTGAGGAAGACTGTGGAGGAAGATGAATGCATACAGGAGGGAGGATTATGCAGGATGGAGGGATGATGGGACGTGGAAGCTATTTTAAGTACAGATGGAAGCTGGGAAAGATGAAGGCATGGTGGGAATTGGAGGAAGGATTGGAGGGTAGGAGAGGAGAGAGGATTGAAAGAAGGGGGGATAGGATGGAAGTAAAAAAGAGGACGAGAGGAGAAGAAGAGGGAACGATGCAAAGATGGAGACGAGGAAGGAGGGATGAGAAATGTGGCAAAAGATGGAAAGTGTGGTGAGGATGAGATGTTAAAAAGGAGAGCAGGAACAGAAAGGGTGGAGGAGGATGAACAGATTGATGGAGGGATTATGAAGATGGAGGACGGGTGGTCTCCAGGGGAAAGATGGAGGGATTGTGGGTTCGGAGAATGGAGGTCCATAAAGTTTCAGTTTTCCACAATAGTTATGGATTCACACCACATATTCTGTTTCAACTTTAAGTGATAAAGAAAGTTAATATAAACTCCTGTCTGGACTTAATGCTTTGAGAATATCATATTCAGCAAAACTGAAAAGATTTTTTTTTGAAGATTTTGAAGTGATACTTGTCAGTACGTCCAAGTTTTTTAAAAAAAAAAGATCCTCAAGCTGCAGGACACAGTACAACATGTATCGATGGCAAATGATTTATCATTAATAACAACTAATTACAAGGTCAACAAATTTGGCACAAAAAAAAAAAAAAAGAAGTCATACTTCACTAAAGCTTCACTTTCAGTGAGCTGCTTCTTAAATTCAACATTTTCCTTTAGGACTTCTGAATGGGGCTCCAGTTCCAGTGCTTTAACGTTCCACCAGTTTGTGTGCATCTGACAGTTTCACTCCTTTAAAGTTATTAAAATGATTGACAGATTCTGGACAGGAAACCCACAAAATTCACAATTAAAAATAATCCCATCTAAAGTTTCTCCGGTTTCCCTATTTTGGGGGAAATTTGGAATTTTTCCTGCCAAACATAATGTCAAAGAGCCCCAATTCATTCTCTACAAACACAAGAAAGCACAAGAACAAGCTGTTTGGTAAATAACAGTTTATTTGAAAACCAGGCTGTCTTTTTCTGTGGCCAGTTTAGCTGCTGCCCTGTTTGGCGGCCAGCCTCTTGTCTCTCTCCTCGGCGATGGTCAGACGGATTCCCTTTCCTCTGGGCAGGGACACCCACGGCTTGTTGCCCTGGAAACCAGCGTGGCAGGAGGAGGGGGACAGAGATCAGAGAAATCGGTTAATGCGGACGATAAAAGGGGGTAAAATGTTTCAACACTAACAGGTCGGGTCAGAGGAAAAGTTTGCGGTTTTATTTCCGGACATTTTTTTATTAAAAACAGGCAGCAAATTATTTAAAAGGAATAATAAGGATCTTCAGTCATAAATCTTTACAGAGCAACAGGTTGATTTAGATTAAAAACACCAGTAAATGAAAAATACTACGAAATGTTTGAGAGAAGCTAAACACTTGATGGCTCGAACGTTTTTCTGACCGCCGACACGTCAACACCAACACGGAGGTGAAGAAAAGCCCGACGGAGAAACGGCAGCGGCCAAATCAAATGTCAGGCGGTTTATTATCGACTCCCTCCGCAGGCCGGGGACTCGACATCAGTCAGCGAGCGTTTGAGGCGACGGCACGGAGCTCCGTTCATGAAGCTTTTTACAGCGCATGGCACCAGAATCAGAAGAAAACACAAAATGCTGAACTCAAAGCTGCGTGCTTTCTGTTTTATTCCCTTAAATGTATGTTTATGGCACCATGCATGATGTTGTGTCTTGCAGCTTCGTTGGTATTTATTCGGAAATAAGGAGTTATTGGGTGAAATATTCAGCTTGTTATTTTTAGTCTGCTGAAAGCTAATTAACTCAGAAACCACTGACTCGGCATTTTACTGGTTTTGTTATGGAAACAAAAAAACCTCTATATTGTATAATATTGTATATTGCTTTGATTATGTGCATGTTTTTACGGACTGAGCTTTCAAGCCACCGCAGGAAACATATAGGTTTAATCTTGTACATGAAACCAGTATTAAACATTAGTGCTGCCACTTGTTGAGAGTTTAGTTCCCATTTTTGGTTCCATTAACCAGAAGTTTTGAACTGCAGGAAGAAGTTGTGCTTTTGTTCTTGAGAAAAGGTTTAAACCGTTTTATTTAATGGAGCTCAGAACTTCTTAGAGGAATTGGTCGGTTATTTTCATTGCTGATCAAAACCAGAAATTGTCATCACCGCTCCAAAGTCTGTTTCTACAAACACATCGTATTTATATTTCCACGTGTTCTCACCTTGCCAATGACGAAGATGTTGGAGAGCCTTGTGGCGAAGTTGTTGCCCGTGCTGTCCTTGACGTGCACCACGTCGAAGGATCCAGGGTGACGCTCCCGGTTGGTGATCACGCCGATACGCCCCAAGTTAGCGCCGCCGGTCACCATGCACAGGTTAGCTGGAGAGAGAGGAGAGCGTGAGGAACCTTCACCACAAAAAGGAAAAGAAAAAAGAACGGGAGCGTATTCCTGCAGGTCTTCAACCTACAAGTATCAAACTTGATGAAGTCGGTGATCTTGCTGGTTTCCAGGTCGATGCGGATGGTGTCGTTGACCTTGATGTTGGGGTCGGGGTAGCGGATGGTGCGGGCGTCGTGGGTCACCAGGTGGGGGATTCCCTTGGTGCCGATGATGATCTTCTTCACCTTGCACAGCTTGTACTGCAGAGGAAGAGGAGCCGCATTAGAAAGAAGAAGAAGAAGAAGTTGTGCCCGGCGTGTGAAGCGATCGTCGCGGTGTCTGACGCTGGGAACAACGACTCCTCCCCATCTGCAGCGTTAATCCGTCTCACAGCAGAAGGATTTTCTACCAGATTTGACCAAGGTTTTAAAGATTAAACCAGTTTCAAACACCGCCGGCTGTCGGTTGGCAAAAAGACCAAATCCTTTGAAAAGAAGAAGAAGAAAAAAAAAAAAAGCCATCTCGCGTGACGATTACACCTGACAAGTCGGCCAAGAACACCGAATCTTCAGATCCCGGCGCCGAGCATGTGGTGACACCTGCTTCTACCGACAACATCGCTGAACTGAATCCAGCTTCTTTACCAAAGAGAGGGAATTTACTGCCGCAGCCCGACACGGCAGCACATTTCTGCTTCGTAATAGACGATAGCTCCCCGGAGAAAAAAAAACAACCTGAATGTAAAAGACGTCTCCGGGTCTCACCTTGGCCTCCTCAGCGGTGATGCGGTGGACGGTGAAACGTCCCTTCACATCGTAGATCAGACGGAAATGCTCACCGGTCTTCTCGATGCTGATCACATCTGCGCAAACAGAAAACAGTTTTGGCATCAAAATCATGTTGATATTTATGAGGTCGTCAGACTAAAATCCTTTCAGTCAAATGTTGTAGAGAACTTAGTTCAAGTGTACGATTATTGCAATGTGCCATTCAACAGTTTCCAATCAACTCAACATCGTGTTCAAACGCTGGTCGTGTGGAGACGAGATATTTTCACGACTACATGCACTTTTTAGAGTTACAGAAACAAATCACATCCTTAATTCCAGATGGAAATCTAATTTTTGACTTATCAGCTTCATTTTCCAGGTAAACGACAGACCACCTTGAAATGAAACGAGAATCAAAGAGGAAAGTGGCCCAACGGAGACATTTGAGGACGGAGCCGTCTCTCCACATGTTCAGGTACGAATCTCTGTCACAGCGGCAGATCAGAGAGTTCAGTATCTGTCAAGGACACTTTCATCAGACATGCAGCCAAATGGGAGTTTCAGCGTTTGGATCTCCGCAGACTATTAAAAAAAGAAAACACTGAATAAAATGTCTTAAGAAAAACATTATGCTCAATCAATATTAATTTAAATTTAAAATAACTAGATTTCATTCACATTGCAACCGGAGCTTTTTAAACCGGGTCCTGCTCTGCTCTCAGCCCACAGTTTTTACTGTGGATGTATAAATAGAAACCGATCATTGTGCCGCAAAGGCTTCCCTCGGATTCGGAAAATTAAAACGCAGCACCTCCACATGAGGCTGTTGGCCGGCGTTGAGGTGGAGAAGGACGTGACAGGAGGAGGTGTGACTGCTACTGCAGCCCACTGATCCACAAAGAGTTCAGAGAGACGGCTCCAAAAAAGTGAAAGCCTCTGACGTGAGATTATTAACACCAGATTTACTACACACACACTACATGATTAAAGCTTGGCGGACTCATTTTGTCAGTAATTACACAAAGAAAAAGAAAATAAATAACAGTAAAGAAGCATCATGGAGAAAATATCGTCACATTTTCCCCAGTTTTAAAGTGACCGCATTAATGACCGAGTAAAATAAAAAATTAGTTTTAGTTCCCAGTTTCTAATCATCTAAGATGATTGCAGCTGCTGCTGCGTCATCACTGAGCCATCAAAAAAACATTTACATTTGAACAAAACTGACTTAAACTGTTTCGATATCTCACTTTGATGCACATCTAAATTAAATGACTGACTGGTCTCCGACCTTCGTCTTGTCTGATGTGACATTTTCTTATCGGTAAAATCCATCTAAAATCCAAAGTGACCTTTCTGACAACCAGCTGGAGAACACGTCCCGATAAAGACTGAAGAAACAGACCTTTAATAGGAGAAAGACGGAGTCTGTTCGACTCCTTAAATCACAGCTGATGTCCCTGATAAAAGAGGCTTTCTATTCTCTTCCTGAGGAGCTGCTGCCTTTAAAGAAATCTCACGACCACAACGAAGCACAGACGATTAAAAACCTGGTATTTATTCTGCACTTTGAAGAAAGCATCATATGAGAGTTGTAGTTGGAGCTCAGAACTTCTTAGAGGAATTGGTCGTGTAGTTTCAGCTCATTGCTGATCAAACCCACAAATTCATCACTGCTCCTCGTGTCCAAACACGGCAACAGAGGCGTCAATGTGCACGTTAGATTGGAAACAATAAACGACGCCGCAAATCTACTACTTTTCAACATCTTAGTAATCCTCACAGACAGCTGTGACGCTCACCCATGAATCCAGCCGGGTAGGTGATGTCGGTGCGGACCTTGCCGTCGATCTTGATGAACCTCTGCATGCAGATCTTCTTCACCTCGTCCCCCGTCAGGGCGTACTTGAGGCGGTTCCTCAGGAAGATGATGAGGGGCAGGCACTCCCTCAGCTTGTGGGGACCGGTGGAAGGACGAGGAGCCTGAGAGAGGAGAAGCACAGCGGGGGTCAAGGTGGGACGAGCAGGCGACAAACGGCAACTTGCAAAACTTTATTTCACGATAAAAGTTTGAAATTGATTCAGAGAGCTTTCTGTGAGATTGGACCTGAATCTTTGCAAAATTAAGAAGTAAGAGCGTTCATTTTTCTGGACTGCGATGATGAACTGCAGTAAATCAACTGGTGCCTAAAAGGTAAAAAGCTCATAAGCAGAAATGTGGTTATTTTTCAGTTGATGTTGACAGATTGAAGAAACTATGAATTGAATCTCTGCAGTTTAGGATGTGCACTGCTCATTAAAAATGTATCATACGTTTCTGCTCAAAGCCTCGCTTCCCCAAAGAGCCTGAAGTTGTCGTTTTCTAACACAAACACAGCTGTACTTTGTGTCTCCAGAGAAGAACCAGTACAACCGAGCGATAAAGGCAAGCCCCGAGTTTTATTGGTAAATGATTCAGGTTCGTTGACACAATATTCTGTTTTACCCCCAAAAGAGTCAATTAATCAAACAGTTTACAACCCACAAAGTAATTAACACTTGTTTTGAATTCCCAACTTGCACCTCTACTACTACTACTACTACTACTACTAATAATAATAATAATAATAATTAAATCCCAGCTAAGAAACAGGTTGAATTTTTAATATTGTGATTATAAGACTAATAACAAAAAGGGCCAGTTGATGTGGACAAATTCAAATATTAAATTTTTGGGACCAAATACCTCAGAGATGTGCATTTAGATGAATAATCAATAGAAATGTGGATTTAATAACCAAATCTGGGAAGTTGGGACAGGAAGACGTGAATAAGGCTGGATTTCAACATCCCAAAAACCTGAGAGGAAATCGAGTCTCTTCACACGATGGTGATAAAATAAGAATATATCTTTAAACTTGAGCTTTTCACACACACACACATACATACATATTCATATATTCATATACTGGACCATTACTTACGAAAACCCCGGTGAGCTTGTCCAGCATCCAGTGCTTTGGCGCCGCGACGCGCTTCAGGTGCTTCTTCGGTCCTCTTGCCTGGAGGAGAAGAGACACAGCCGGGTCAGCACAACTGGGAAAAACAGCCCGGTGGCGGCGGCGGTACTCTGGGAAACTTAACTACAACCACAGCGGCTTATTTTCGGGGTGTAAAATGTGATAAAAGAGGCTCCGCTGGGTCGGTCCGGTTAGCACGCGACGCTAACGCGCCTCGGGAATGAATGCAGGTCAACGGAGCCGGCTGCGGCCTAGCCAGGCTCCGGCCGGCCCGGGGAACAGACAGGCTTTATGTCTCGTTTTAACTGAAACTAGGAACTCATTTTAAATTAAAATAAATAAATTAAAAACGTCAGAGAAACGTACATTTCCACAGGCTAACAGCAGCTTTCGTTTTATTACGCGAGCTAGCAGCGATAGCCACATTCAGGCTAACGTGACACAAACCGAAGACGCGTCGTTTTAAATCGTCTTTAAAGAGCAAAATCCGCGGATTTTGGAAACAATATAAACATCTAATATATCACGAGATGTGCAAATTCAAACCGGGATGGATGTGAGTTCGATAGTACAACAGCGAAAAGCGATGTTTGGGGATTAGTTCAGAGAGGGATCGTGAGGAGGAACAGCTCACCATGTTGGAGTCTGCGGGGGAAAGGACCTCCCGGCTTCCGGTCTTGAATGATAATGCCTCCTACGGCAGACTGGGAGGGACAGAAAGACGGAAAGGCGCAATCAAAATTCGGATTACATTTTACTTTCTTACTTTCTTTATTTTGAAGGAAAGATATGAGTTGATATATATATATTCAATATATATTATTATATATTATAATATAATTAGTCTTTAAAGTTGTTGCCCCGTTTAACAGTTTTAACATACAGGGGGAAAAGGCTATTTGTAATTACTTCTAACATGACTGGGCTTAATCAGCGTAATAAAAAAATGACTAAGCAGTTTAATATGTTTGACAACAGAGGAGCAAAAGCACATATAAGTGCATGTGCAAAGCAAGTATGATGTAACTAACGCTAATACAAAATACAACTGAAACTGATTAGGATGTTATTAGTTTTGACCTGTTGATGGCACAAGAGGGAAAAAGATGGGGGTCACCAAAGTCACGGTCAGCTAACATGATTTTTTTTTTTTTAATAATAATAAATAAAGCCACATTTTTTGCATCACAGTAATAAAAGCAGCAGACTGAATTCATCTCAATGGGGACATTTCACTTTAAAGAGTTCAGACATCACATAAACCCTCCGTTCGCTGCTGCCGCTGCTCGTACGTGGTTTCACTCCCTCTGCTCCTCTCGGCGGGCTTCAGGATGTCCCGGTCAGGAAACGCTGGCGGGTCTCAGTCCTGTTTACACAAAAGGAGATAAAACTGTGTCTTCTGCTGCCAAATGATGCACACATGTCATCTCTCTCTCTGAAGGCATCTCTGCTTCCCTCCAGGCTGCAGGAACTAATCCCTCATCATCTCATGTGTACGTTCAACACGTAGATCTCTCTCGCTCTGAGTGACCTATTTGTTCTCTTGTTTTCTGTCTTTACATGAATAAAGTCTGCTCTTCGGTGTTCTTCCAACAGAATCAACCCACTAATCTACATTTATACATTTCACAAAGGCTCACAGAAGCTCTGCAAAGTGGCCGGCAGCAATTTGGAGACCCGAAGTCTGACCCTCCTCTTCAAAAAATACATGGTTGAAACGGCCCTCGACCAAAGGAACCAATGAGGTTTATTCAGGAGGATTAAACACAGATTTCTGGAATCAAATATGCCAAAGAAATAAAGAAGGGAGACGTTTGTTTAAACGAGCTGTCGAAAGGCTGCAGTATTGTTTAATACAGATGTAGAGTGTAATAAAGTCCAGGTGATGGCTGTAATGAAACAAGTCTGTGGCTGGAGTTTGTTTTTCATATTTCTGTGCCTAAATTCGCTCTTTTTAAGTGCTTTTCACAGAACCAGAAAACGTGACGCTGCCAGCTGAAATGTTTATCTTTTTCTTTTCTGTAAAAAGACCCATCTCGTTATGGTGAGATTAACTTAATGAGGGGCAGAAATCTGTTGTTCTGTGGGCCGTTAATGACCCCCATCGTACAATATTTACACAGATATCCAGAAATTGAGCATTAATTGTTATTTCAATACCAAATTAATCATTTAAATGATTTTTTTTTTAACAAAAGAAATGCCAAAAATTGTCCTCCACACTTTCAATGCAATTAATTAATTAATTAGAAAGCGCCCCTGACTGTGTTGTTGTGTAACGTGACCAGCAGAGGGCAGCACGGTGCTGTGTGCCCATCAAGCACCCATAAACAGGAAGAAAGAGACACGTAACGACTTTCATAACTGAAAAACATAAAACAAACAAAAAGGCAGCATTCAACATTATATCTGTGATATCACTATTGTAATTATTACTATCAGTGTTACTTTTTAATTCTAATAATAGAATTTTAATAAAGTCTTACTCTAATTTTTTTGTTAAGTAAAAAATAAAGATGAAATGACAATCATTGTGCTTTTTGTCTTTAATTGCTGAATAAATTGTGTTGCATTAGATTTTATTTTCATTTTATGCACATTATCTTGTATCGTACAGATGCCTGCTTTAAATTAGAGAAAGAAATGAGCAAGTATGAATTTTCACCTGCATAAAATTAAAAAGAAACTGGAGCAACTGCACTTTTCTTTGTTGATTTAAATGAATGTGTGTCAGTGTGTGTATTCACCATCACAGACCAGCAGATGGAAGCATTGTACAGTGAAGCTCCCCGTCTGGGACACTTAATTATCACTTGTATGCCCATATATATATAACATACTCAAATGAAGCATTGGTAATGTTCATTTAAACATGCCTGCGGTTATTATTCTGTTTACTGGACCTTTATTTGTGACTATATCATCTTATATTCTGTGCTTCTGTCTGGTTATATTATATAGATATATATATATATATATATATATTATATATATATTATAAACATGAGTTCATGGAAAACCGTCCAAGGTATAAACCATATGTGGCGTTTTAATGACAAGATATTCACTCCAGCTCAGTTTTCAACTTCTTTATTTTCCCACCAAACTTCAGAGCCGTAACAAAAATACAAGCATTTTTTTTTCCAATATGATCTCAGTCATTTACATACAGATATACAAGTGAGAGCCGGTGAGCAAAAAGTGCTTTTTTAAAAATCATCTTTGAATAATAATTATTTCATCATTCGAAAAAAAAAAAAAAAAAAAAGAATCAAGGAAAAGACACTGAAAGTCGAACCAACAAGAAAATACAATCTACAGATTTAAAGGACGATGGGAAAAAGTAAAAAGTGGATTAAATCAGTGCAGCATCGGCTTCAGCGTCACCAGCTGAACGTTTTCATTGCTGTGGAGGAGAAACCTTTTCTGCTGGTGTCGACGTGTTTCACGGTCCTTGGATGTGTCGGATGTTTTTGGTGACCCCGGAGGCAACGCTCGAGTGAGTGACCGATCGCTGCTGTCACACAGAAACTCGGAATCTGCTTCATTCGTCGTGGCGACCGTGAAGGTTTTACAGGGGCACAAATCTCAACAACAACAAACACGGAGGCTTTTTTTTTTTTTTGGTGGCACTTTCTGATAAGACAGCATTTATACAAGGTGTATAAGATGTAATAATATTAATAAGTCATTTATTAATGCTTTATAGATCAGTTATAAGCAATTAATAAGAACACCTTGTCAGGAGGTTGAGACTTTGCTGTATTTTGAGCTCTTTTTATGACTTGTGGAGACTCCGCCGATGGACTGTTTGTTCACTGCAGGACATCTGGACCAAAGTCCATGTATTCACTGCATGTTTTTGTTTTTTTTACTTGAGAGTAGAATAATAAATCCATTATCGAACTGATTGAGCCCTCCAAGCCCACAACTGTGACTCCGACCAAGACAAATAATGTCTTCGGATGCACCAAACCACGACGTCCTTGGACGCTCCTGGACAAACATTAGTTGATCGGGTTCATACTGATTCCTTGGGGACATCTTGGTTTCATTATTTCCACAGAATCTGCCGGTACTTTGGTGGGTTTTCAGTAATATATATGTCTGTCTGATGACATAAAACACAAACATCCTTTGGTTTTTGACTGTTTGAGCCATTTGAATACGTTAACTTGGGCTTTTTTTTTTTTGCAACAATGACATTTAACACCCTTACAAGATTATGAAATTGCTGCAGTTTTATAGCACTTCTGGGATGTCATAATACCAATTTGGGGAAGATTTCCTTTGCAATAATAACTTGGAACTGGAGGAAGTCAATGTGAACTGAAGGAATTAGATCTTTAAAGAGTCCTTGTACAAGACGAGGCAACAGGATGGACGATGGAGAACCAATTAGAGTTGATATTCTCCTTTAGTGACAGTGTAGTTTGAGCTAAAACATACAAAATCAACAGTGTGGAGCTTTGAAATCGTGTCAGCGACAGGAGAAATGCCCAATTTCAAGCAGGAAGTTGACTTTTTTTTTTTTTTTTTGCAGGAATCAGGTTAAAAAAAGGTCATAATCCTCTGAATAGATGCAAGTTTCTGAATACTGTGAGGAGTATTTTTGGTTCAAAAGGTCTTTGCTGGGGTTAATCTGTGCTACCGTGTGTGTGGATGAGGGGTTGGAGGGGGGGGGGGGGGTCGAGGAAGAAGAGGAAATGAAAGCCCTCAGACAATTCAAGCATCCCCACCAGGCAATTTTCTCAGAGGAGAAAGAAGGAGAGGAAGGGGGGGAAACCTCTGGTTCACATCGAAAAAAAAAAAAACATTCCCTCAGCTGGGATTAAGACTGGACCGCAACACACACACACACACACACACACAGACAGACACACACACACACACACAGACAGACAGACACACACACACACAGACACAGAGGGGCTTTACAACAATGTCGAGCGGACGGAAACCAACACGAGACCGTCTTCGATCTGAAGAATGTTGTTTTGACCCACTTCGGCAACGAGACAGACGAAGACGAGAATCAGCGTCCGTCTGTCGGATTTGGAGGCGACGAGCAGCATCTTTATTTATTTCTCTGGTGATTGTTATAAAAGTAAAAAAAAAAATACCCAGCAAATCCCCCTTTAGAAAGAAAAAAACAGATTCTGTCAAACTAGTCTTTCATCAGGTTTTCATTAATCGCTGCTTCTCTTGTTGCATTAAAGAAAGAGAACGTTGTAACCGAGACCTTCATCAACATCAAAACGCTGTAAAGGACAGAAGAAGTGTGTGTGTGTGTGTGTGTGTGTGTTGAGACGTCTATATTTAAATAAATTAACAAGTCTTTTTTCTACCGGCGACCTATATGTCGTCAGATTAGTGTATTTTTCGGCCTCTTCTTCTGACATCACACCTCGATACTCTGATGTGGAACTGAACAAGTGCCTGTTTCACGGCTGCTCCTCCCGTTTCCCTGCTGTAACACCATCCCGAGCCGCCGCTGTGGGTTTATTTCCATGCCTTTGTGTGCGCCTGCATGTGTTTGCGAGGATGCAAATGCACGTACAGGTGTGTTTTGTGTGTGTGTGTGTGTGTGTGCGCAGACGGGCAAGTGTGTTTTTTTTTTTTGTGCGGAGCGGGAGAAGAACCCACAATGCCCCCGATGACAGACGGCTTTTTCGTTGCCCGACGCCCTACGTCTCGTCTTACAACAACAGATATATGCGAGAGCCCCCCGTCCTGACCGTATCCATCTGCAGCAGGACGCAGCACATAAAGCCTCTATAGGGGGGGGAGTGGGGGAGGAGGTGTGTACAGGGCAGAGGGTCCGGTGTCACTTTAAAAGGCCCCAGGATTTAGTTTTTTTTTTTTTTTTTTTTAACCTCTAAAGTCTGCAGCAGCAAGAAACAAAACACCTGGAAGATGGAGAGCGGACTCTATAAACTACTTAATATTCCACTAACAATCATTAACTGGCAACCACATCTGGCAACATCATGGAGGTCCGGTAGTTCAGCGTTTTATATAAAGTATTAGAAAGGAAAGTTGTGGATGTCAAAATATTTAGCCAGAAAAGATTCGGCACAATTAAAACTGAAAAAAACAAAAACAATTAATTTACAAAAATATTGACACGTGAAGGCATCACATGTGAAACCTCAAAACACTCTAAGGCCATGAGGCAATTATGGAAAGAGAAACTATAAATAAACAGTGAAATTAAGTAGATGGGCCAATTTGTGAGTTTTGCTTTTGCTTGTTTGCTATTTTATGCATATTATATATATATAAAGCTTCTGAATCTTGTGGCTTTTGAAAAAGGTTTTGGATATCGTGTAAAAACCCAGATCCTGTTTTACGTGAAAAAAAATTTTTTTTCCACATGATAAAAATCATATGTGCTTTTTCAGTTATTCATGCGAGTTGTGAAATGTAACTTAATGTGAATTAACCTTCTTTTTTTTTTTTTCATTTTACCCAACAATTCCACTCCAAGGTCCTCTTACTGGCTTCCCCCCCCCCGCAGCTTTCAGCAGTATCACATGGCACAGACACAGATTCGACACGCTGGCTCAGTAGCCGTTATGATGTAATCCAACACTTTCAGGTTTTTCTTCAAAGTGAAGCACTGAAGTTCATTTGCATGTCAGAGCCGAGGGCTCGAGAGAAGCTATGCATGCGACTTGTGCATGTTTTGAGGGATTTACATGAATATTTCACAGGTAAAGTTTATTTTGATTCTAGTGAGCCGGACAAGTTGAACAAAGGACCTCCAACGTGACTGCCAGAGTGAGCACCATGAGCTTGTCAAGATGAGTACGACTGTAAAACAAGCAGATTTAATGCCGACGCTCGCTTTAGCCACAAAAAAGTCAAAGCTGCACGTGAAACATCCTTCTGGTCTGATCCCAACCATCCTACTGGTTGCACTGGTGTGCATCAGGCTGAGTCTCACATGCTTTTAGTAGACGCTAGCTTGCCTCCTGTTACTGCAGCCCACGCAGCTCCAGCGGGTGTGCGGCCAAAGATTAGTTTGAAAAGCGTGAAACGAGGTTTTCTAACGTCAGATTTAAGCTACACGAGTTGAAACTGTGATTTTATTTTGAAGGCTTTGTAGTGCTGCGGCTCGCCGACACTGAGGAGATTCACTCTCGTGTAAACGGAGCAAAAGTTTGACGTTTTAAAAACGAAAAAGGTCTTTAGTTTTAGCCTCGGTGTCGAGATTTGGTACCGAATGACGAGCCGTTTGTCGACACCCATCCCCAAGATGTGGACCAGCGTGTTGCCACACTTCAACCAAACCACGGTGTGTGTTCAGGTCAGAGGCGGGCTAACAGCAGCCGCCAGGCCTGATGACAACCAAGCACTTCCTTATCAGGCGCATGGAGGTCTGTAGGGGCTGAACATCAAAGCGGAAGAGCACTTATGTCCACAAATGTTGACAAAACCTTGTATGTTCAATGTGAGGAAACGGCATCCAGGGTCACGGATACCCGACACACGTACAACGCAGAGACGACTTGCATGACCGAAGGGCTTTCGATTGTTTTAATGAGGCGGTGCTGCGGTGCCAGACAGTTTCCTCCATTCATGTCCCGTGCTCAGAAAGAGTCCACATTTCTTGATCTAATTCATTATGTTCAGAAAAGTCTAACCGACTACAGAAGCGCTCCTCGTCCGACGACTCCTGATGGATATCAGCCAGTCTTAAATAACATGTTCTATGAATACGACTGCTTGAACTAAATTCAAACAAAAAAAAAAAAAAAGAGAAAAGAAAGAGAAGTACATTGAGATAACCAGTTCTCAGACAATCGGTTTCTTTGTGAAGCCAACGAGACGGGAGGCTCGTTCCCGTGAGACCAGACTCTAATATTGTCTATTAAGAAAACAGGAAGCGTAGTGTTCGCCGTCCCGTCGCAAAAAACTCCCATAAAGTCACGCTTTCCCATTTTCCTTTTCCTTAAAGCGCCGACTCGATCAAGAGAGGACGGCTCCGAGAAATGAGGGGGCCCGAGTCCAACAGGTGTATCTTACTGGTCTTTATAGTTTTGTTTCCAAGACGTTGGCTCAAATGTCTCTCGTCAAGCCTTCTCATGTCAATCAACTTGTTTTCATTAAGCCACAACGACGGAGTGATCGAGGAAAGAGGAGGAGAGGAGCAAAACAAAAAAAGAAGAAGTCGTCTGGCTCCGTGTTTCTGTTCATACTCTGCTAACGCTTCTGTCTTTTAAACCAAAAAGGAAAATATTAATCAGAGTGGAACCGCTGCTGGTTTCATCGCAATAAAGAAAACTGATTGAATGAAAACCAACAATAAAACAAACAAAGCGAGCCGTCTTGCGTTGCTTGGCTCTTCGGTTTCCTCGTTTTTAAATCGACCGAGAAAGTGAGGAAAGAGTAAAACAAAAAAAGGGAGAGAAGTCTTCCCTCTCTTTGTCAATCAATTCCAACGGATCTTCCTGCTTTTCGAAAGGTCAGCATCCGGCCGGCACGTCCGACATGAAATCGAACTCGTTCTGCCCCAGCCAGAGCTCGGGCAGCTCGTTGGCTCGGTCCAAACCCAGCTCCACCACCAGAGACATGAGAACCTCCTCGTCCACGGGGTCAAAGTCGATAATTCCAGCTGCGGCGGCGCCCTGGTTCCCCATCCCGATCCCCACGCTCATCCCGCCGCCTCCGAGGCCTCCGGACGGCCCCAGCAGCTGGTTCCCCGTCCCC